>NC_053448.1:40333248-40374132 GCF_007990345.1 Gossypium hirsutum | reverse complement strand
TAGTTGATTAATTAATGTTTTAGTGTCAAAGATTGAAAACTTTAAAGAGATTTAAAATAAGATTGAAAATTTTCGGGAAAATGACATATTTCACGTTAATCGAGAAAGAGAATTATATCCAGTAAGTTAGGACACAATGTCTTGAATTCCCGATGCACGAATGAATGCCAAAAATGAAAAGATATTTAACTATCCCGGATTTAAAAAAAGGATCATGCCGAGTAAGTTAGCACATGATCTCTTCTTAATTCCCAAGATCGTTGAAAAGATTCGTGTATTTAGATTTATTATGAAAATTGAAACCCCATAACTTAGGGTACGACCTTCTCGAATCTAAACAAGAGATTTTGCTTATTCAAAAATCATAATTTATACATTGAATAAAATCAATCTAATACGAAATAGTAGAAATAAAACACGATGTTAATATGCGTAACAAAACAATAATAAATATGATGATGTAAGCATAAGTAATACGAGCAACAACAACAAAAATAAGATAAATAAAAAGGGCACATCAATTATACATAAGTAAATAAACAAATACGACTAAATCGTTTTTCAAAAAAATAATGAACACATAAATAAATAAATATCAAATAAAACAATAATAACAATAACAATAATAAATAAAAATATCTATAAAAATAAATAAAATAAAATAAAATAAAAGAAATAAAAATAAACATCGGTGGACCTACGACGCCACCACAACAAAGCAACGTCAGTGAGATACATAGCAGCAATAGTTACCTTAGTGGCATCCTCCATGATGCCTTTGGCACGGAAGTATTGCTCGATTCCCTACAAGAAATTGTCCACATCTCTTGCAGACCTTGTCCCCTTGAACTCCTTGGGCTTGGAAACGTCAACACTAGGCTTGGGTGCAACAGCAGCTAGCCTTCCATTGCCCAAGGCAGCCTTGTGCAGAAATTCTGTTGAATTTTTGAGAAAGTACAATGTCTCGTAAAAGGACTAGATTGTCAAAGACTACTCCTGAAAACCCGATTGTGGTTGATGAAGAAGTGAAAGAGCAATTTGATTCAATTTTCAAGCATCAACCTATGATGCCAGAAAAAGGTTTTAACCTGAAGAGCAATGATGTGATGGTTGTTCCTATGCCAATTAGAAAGTTAATCAATGCTCTCAAATGGGAACGATTCTGTGATGCTCGTTCACTTAATGATGAACTAGTTCAAGAATTCTATGCTAGTTTGACTACGCAAGATGCTACTGAAGTCATTGTTCGAAAGAAAAAGGTACCTCTTACTTCTGAGTCCATCAATGATTTGTTTAATTTACTAGATGTTGAAGAAGATGAGTACTACCCTATGATGAGCAATATCAATTGGGATTTTCTTCAACAAGTGCTTGATGTTGTGACAAACCTTAAACCCCAAACCTCAGACCCTAAACCCCAAACCCCAGACCCTAAACCATAAACCCTAAACCCTAAACCCTAAACCCTCAGCCCTGAGCCCCGAGCCTCGAGCCCTGAGCTCTGAGCCTTGACCCCTGAGCTCTGAGCCTTGACCCCAGACCCAGACCTAAAACCCTAGACCCAGACCTAAAACCATAGACCCTAAACCCTAAACCCTCAACCCTCAACCCCAGACCCCAGACCCTAAACCCTCAGCCCTGAGCCTTGAGCCCTGAGCCTTGAGCCCCGAGCCCCGAGCCTTGAGCCCTGAGCCCTGAGCTTTAAGCCCTAAGCCCTGAACCCTGAACCCTAAAAACTTTAAGCCTTAAACCTTAAGCCCTAAGCCTTAAAACCTAAACCTTAAACCCTAAACCCTAAAACCCTACCCTTCAAGCACTTCCTTCTGAAGGTTTACACCATGATCAGAAACCTTATCTTCATTTGCCTAAAATGTGATATTATTTTGTTTAATATTCAACCTGCCATCATCATCAACAGCACTAACCTTTTTCCCCAGATGTTCTTTGGAATCTCGAATATCACTTGTCTTCCCCAAAGTGCTTGTAGAGGGAAAATTGACTAAAATAGCCGTTGTTATTTCTATTACCATTTTCAAGACAATGTTCTGCAGTCCGTAGTAAATCAATAATTGATGAAGTTAACTGCTCATTCAGCTCCACTCCAGATGTTTCTTGAGAGGAAACATTCATGCTGTCTGCATTTTTATCCCATGATTTACCAGCAACAACACTCTGCTTTAGATGCTCATCATATACACATTCAACAGAGAAGTTTCGATCTTGAACAACCTCATACCAAACAGAAGGTTTTTGTGTTGTATCATTGCCCATAGAAGATTGCTCAACAACAGGGGCATTTCTTTGTGGAGAATCTATTACGGAAGCCACATTCGACTTAGGAATCTCTCCAGTAGCCACACAAGCAAGCAAATTTATTCCAGCACCATCCGCAACTGGCATGCATGCATTTGCTTTAGTGTACTTAACAAAACTATCAATTAGAGTATTTATGGACTTCAAAGAAGCCCTCTGCATCTTTCTTGATTTAATTTCATTTCCAGAAGATGAGGAAGTAACTTTTCTGACTTCGATTATTTTCTTAAGATCTTCTCCGGTTCTACAGTATTATTCTTCATCAGGAACAGCTGCAGGTGAACTCTTTCCCTCATCAGACCCAGTCAGCAGATCTTTTACATCATTGCTCTACCAGGATTCCTTATTTACAGCAGTCATAACATTTTCTTGGTAAGTACCACTCTTCTCCTTCATGTTATGTTGTTCCTGCTTCTCTGAAAGCACAGGAGAATAAGCTTTACTGTTTGTAACCAATTGATCTTCAAGAAATCCTCCACTGACACTTTGTGTTGGACTTCTACCTCGATTTGGGATTTTTACAATGAACTTATTACCATTACCCTCAACGATAAGAGCATCCAATTTTGTCTGGGCCTAAAAAACACACACGTGCTACACTCCATTTTTTTGTGGTTTTTAAAATCCCCTGCTTCATGGGAGATTGATTTTGAGGTATGAATCTTGAACTTTTTCTTTGTCTTTGTCTGTCTTTGCCTTTTCATTTCTATTTTGGTTTCAGATCAATGTTTTTTTTTGCTTTTATTTCAGTGGGTTCATTTCTCTGCCCTTTCTTTGTTGCGATTTTTGTAACCCTTGCTTCATTGGAGACTGATTTCAGGTATGAATCTTTGCTTTAACATTTGTGTTTTCACTTTTTTTCGTCTCTTTTTTTTAGCGTGGTGTGTTTAGTAGTATGGGTTTGGGGTGTTGTTGGTTCAGGTTTGTAGTCTTGGTCAAACCAAAGTAAAGTCTCTTATTTCCTTTCCCTTTTATCTCACTTAAGATAATGCTTTAAACTTTTTCGGCTGGCTTTCTTTCTAAATTGACAGTCATGATAGCCTACTGGTCTCATGTATAAAAATATGCTTTCTAGTCTGATGTACTGCAAAAGATAAATCTCTGATTGGCTAGGTTATAAGTACTATGAAGCCAGTATCCCAATTGTTAAGTCAATTAGCACGAAATCGGCACACATGAATGACTTTAATTAAATAATTCCCTGGGAAACTCTACAATAATTAGTTTAATCGATAGGTCTGTGCTCTGTGCTCTGTAAATCCGTTAATGAGATAGATATGTCCTTGGAATATGTAGTACTCTTCTTGTCCACAAATGACTCTTTAATTAGCATCTTTAATTGTTAAGACATAAATTGGGTCATACATGATTAAATTAAATAATAAAATATAAAATTATATTTAATAATTCATTTTAGAGTATTTCATTAATAATTTTGATTTTAATTAATTATTTAAATTAAATAAATTTTTTTCTTTAGTCTTTTAAATTATTAATTTATTTTGGACAGGTCTGATAGCTTTATTGGATTACAAAAACCGTTCAAATTGAAGACTAAGTCAACCCAATTTCAACTACACATGGCTGTCCATATAAATCATTTTTTGGTTTAATTGCACAAGGTCCTTGCAATGTTAAAGAAATTAGAGATTTACTCGAGGATTTACATTTGACCGAATCTCAGTCCTGAGTTGTTATGGCATTTAAATTACTTAAAAATCAATCAAAATTAAACTCAAAATCAACTAATCATGGTCGGCCACTCATCGAGGAAGCTTGAAGAGGCTAAACCTCTCTATTTTTAGCAAACTACTCTCATCTCTTCATCTATAAATAAAACTTATTTCACCATTTCTAAGCATCCTCGCATCCCTCATCCCTCATCATTCTCTCTTTTCTTTCAATTCTTTTTAGCATTTTCCATTCCCCATGCCTAGCATCATCTCTTCATAGAGATTTTAGCTATTAAGCCTCTTAAATAGCCCTTGGCCAGCCACCTTGGAGAGCCATCAGCAAAGGAGCAAAGGGAAGGAACGAAAGAGCCCTCATCGATCAGAGTATTAGGTTACAGCCACTTTGATTTGGGTTTAATATTGCTTTTCTTTGATTTAATCTGAAAATGTTTGCTATGTGTTCTTTGTTCTTCATGCTTATGATGTTTGTGCCTCAATCGATCATGTTTTCAATTAAAATCGGTCATGTTCTTCTTTGCTATGTATATTTTCGGCCCGCTCCCTCCACCGCCTTAGCCCCCATCTTCTTAAAGTATGTTTTTTTAATAAATAAAACTTGATGGGCCATAAAAGTTGAAAGGATATGTTTTAATACACCTTAACAAAAGTGTTTATTTATGTATGCTATTTTTGATATGCACGGTGTTTGAAATGCATAGTTATAGCCCGACAGCCCATTTGATAAAAGGTTGTAATTTTATAAATACGGCCTGCGTGTCATACCTTACTACTTTTCTCTTGTATTTCTCTTCTCATCTTACTCCCTCGTATGTAAAACGAGTTTCTACATATTGTAATCTGCAAGAGTTGCTGTGGGCTAGCCGAGAAGGAAGATGGGCCAACAAGTGTGGACTGATAGCTTCAAAACCGGCTTACACCTTTAGGTTTCTTTTGGTTCACCCACTGGCTTGGGTTGTGCCACCTTAGTTTATGGGCTATAACTATCGCATTTATTTATTGCTTTATTCATGTATGAGATGCTATAGATGTCAAAAGTATGCCAAATTTTAAGCATGTTAAAATTTGATAATATTGAACCACATTAATTGATGAGATCAATTAAATGGCTAAATGGACTAAAGTAAACCATAATTGGAAAGATGGAATGATCTTAATAAAATCCCTCTATTAAAATATTAAGTCAACATAGCCTTCCAATTTTGCCCTCATTAAGGCCTCGATCAATACTGTGTAGGTTCTGCTAAAGCGAAGTACTAATATTTATCTTGGTTAAACGGAAAGAATAAACAAGTGATATTTGCTGGTTAAAATTGGTTAATGACTTAACTAGGTTATTCTAATAGGATTAGAAACCTAGAGGCGAGTAATTTGGATAAATCATAAGATGATTAGAACAACAGTTGTTTACCAAATTTTAGGAATTACATATGATGTAATTAGCAAAGTGTTGCTTACCTAGATAACCGTAATCTGAAGAGTAAAGCCAAAGCTGACTTAAGAGGAGGTAAAATATGGATCCTTAACCCACTTGAAATACTTTTCGAGAAAGTCTTTCCGAAACTAATCTATGAGGGTATTAGTTTTGTAATAAAATAGTGGGAACATCATTTAATTAAGTCCTTTTAATGATTGATATAAATTTGATAAATTTTTACACGCATAATTTCATTGTTGTAGATATATTATGGCTGCAAACACAAATACACTATCATTACGATCGGACCTTGAGAAGGACAAGTTGAATGGTTTAAATTTTCTTGACTGGTTCCGTAACTTGAGGATTGTCCTCAAACAAGAACGAAAATTATATGTCATTGAACAACCAGTTCCTAACGAACCACCAGCTAATTCCTTGAGGGCTGATAGAGATGGTTACAAGAAGCATCTCGATGACATGGTAGACGTTGGATGTCTTCTGCTTGCCACTATGAATCCTGAGCTTCAGAAGCAACATGAGGACATGGTTGCTTATGAAATGATTGTGCACCTGAAAGAACTTTATCAAGGGCAAGCACGGCAAGAGAGGTTCAATATCTCTAAGGCCCTATTCCAATGTAAGCTAGCTGAAGGAAGCCCAGTAGGACCTCATGTCCTTAAGATGATTGGCTATATTGAAAGCCTGTCTAAGCTTGGGTTTCCATTGAGCCAAGAGTTGGCCACTGATGTTATTCTGCAATCGTTGCCGGATAGCTATAGCCAGTTTCTCCTCAATTTCAATATGAATGAAATTGATAAGACTCTACCACAGTTGCTCAGTATGTTACGAACTACTAAAGGCAACATGAAAAAGGTTGGACCCAAGCCTATACTGATGGTCCGTAATAATAAGGGCAAGGGAAAGGCCAAAGTTCAGACAAAGCCCAAGGGAAAAGGTAGGCCCAAGACTGGAAAAGTTAAGGCTGCATTGAAGCCTAAAGGAGGGGTGGCTAAGGAAGGAAACTGTTTTCATTGTGGTGTGACTGGACATTGGAAGCGGAACTGCCCTATCTATCTTGAGGAAGTCAAGAAGGCCAAAATAAGCGGAACGTCTGCTTCAGGTATTTATGTTATTGGTTAGGTTCCCGGCGGTGCTCCGACAATCCATCCCGGTGAGGTATCCCAGAATATACGAAAACGATGAATCGAGTCCCTCCCCAATACCAAAGGTAGAATTCGAATATCATTATATGTTCGGTACCCAACAATGAATGAGTTGTCCCCGGTCCCTCCCCAATCCAAGGGTAGAATTCGGATAGCCAACAATGGATGAATCCTCCCGGTCCCTCCCCTTTTGCAACAAGAGCCTCCATCACCTTGGTGGCTCGGATGTGTGGGAGCCTCAGACACCATCGGTAACCTTGATGCTTGGATGTGTGGGAGCCTCAGACACCATCGGCACCTTGGTGCATGGATGTGCGGGAGCATCGGACACAATCGGAAAACTAGGCCCTTGGTTGTGGGGAGCCTCGGAGACCATCGGCACTTCGGTGCTATGATGTGAGGGAGCCTCGGACACTGTCGGCAACCTAGGCCCTTGGTCGTGTGGGAGCCTCGAGCACCATCGGCACATTGGTGCTTGGATGTGCGGGAGCCTCGAGCACCATCGGCACCTTGGTGCATGGATAAGCAGGAGCCTTGAGCACCAAAGCTAAAGTTGGGCCCCTGTTGGTGCAGGAGCGTCGGGTAAAAAAAGTGTCCCCATTTCAGACACATGAATGTCACTTGGTAGCGCATTGACCAAGTTTTTTTAGCTCTTTAGGGGGGAGGTGATATTGAACGAGCAGGGGTTGCCCAGGGCACGGCCCACGCCCACCGTATGCCCGGACGTCGGTGCCCCCCACCACCGGTTAGGTTTCTGGCAGTGCTCCGGCGATCCGTCCCTGCGGTGCTCCGTCGAACCGTTTCGTCGGTGCTCCGGTGAACCGTTCTGGTAGCATAGGCCCTTGGTCGTGCGGGAGCCTCGGGCACCACCGGCACCTCGGTGCTAGGATGTGCAGGAGCCCCAGACACCAACAGCAAACTAAGCCCTTGGTCATGCAGGAGCCTCGGGCGCCATCGGCACCTCGGTGCTTCGATGTGCGGGAGCCTCGGGCGCCATCGGCACCTCAGTGCTGGGATGTGCGAGAGCCTCGGGCACCATCGGCAACCTAGGCCCTTGGTCGTGCGGGAACCTCGGGCACCATCGGTACCTCGGTGCTATGATGTGCGGGAGCCTCGGACACTGTCGGCAACCTAGGCCCTTGGTCGTGCGGGAGCCTCGAGCACCATCGGCACCTTGGTGCTTGGATGTGCGAGAACCTCGCGCACCATCGGCAACCTAGGCCCTTGGTCGTGCGAGAGGCTCAGGCACTATCGGCAAACTAAGCCCTTGGTCGTGCATGAGCCTCGGGCACCATCGGCAAAATAGGCCTTGGTAGTGCGGGAGCCTCGGCCACCATCGGCCCCTAGGTGCTGGGGTGTGCGGGAGCCTCGGACACCATCGGCAAACTAGGTCCTTGGTTGTGCGGGAGCCTCGGGCACCATCGGCACCTCGGTGCTATGATGTGCGGGAGCCTCGGACACTGTCGGCAACCTAGGCCCTTTGTCGTGCGGGAGCCTCGAGCACCATCGGCACCTTGGTGCTTGGATATGCGAGAACCTCGCGCACCATCGGCAACCTAGGCCCTTGGTCGTGCGAGAGGCTCGGGCACTATCGGCAAAATAGGCCCTTGGTCGTGCGGGAGCCTCGGCCACCATCGGCCCCTAGGTGCTGGGATGTGCGGGAGCCTCGGACACCATCGGTAAACTAGGCCCTTGGTCGTGAGGGAGCCTCGGGCACCATCGGCACCTCGGTGCTATGATGGGCGGGAGCCTCGGACACTGTCGGCAACCTAGGCCCTTGGTCGTGCGGGAGCCTCGAGCACCATCAACACCTTGGTGCTTGGATTTGCGGGAACCTCGGGCACCATCTGCAACCTAGGCCCTTGGTCGTGCGAGAGGCTCAGGCACCATCGGTAAACTAAGCCCTTGGTCGTGCGGGAGCCTCGGGCACCATCGGTAAAATAGGCCCTTGGTCGTGCGGGGGCCTCGGCCACCATCAGCACCTCGGCCCTTGGTCGTGCGTAGTCTCGAGCACCATCGGCACCTTGGTGGCTCGGATGTGCGGGAGCCTCGGGCAGCATCGGCACCTCGGTGGCTAGGAGGTGCGGGAGCCTCGGACACCATCGGCAACTTGGTGCTTGGATGTGCGGGAGCCTCGGGCACCCATCGGCACCTTGGTGCCTGGGATGTGCGGGCTAAAGAAGAGTGTCCCCATTTCAGATAGTCGAATGTTTCCTGGTAGCATATTGACGAAGTTTTTTTAGCTCTTTAAGGGGTAGAGATCCGCTACCCCCCGGCGTGCCCCCCCTCCGAGCCGAGGTGGGGTGCATCTAGCCCCCCATGGGGGTCGGGTCGTCCCGCAACGACTCACCACGGGGGTGAGTCGGTCGCCGGCGGTAGTGGCCGGGGTGACAATTTTTCGGCCGGTCAAGCCCGTGCCCATAGAAATGTAGCCAACGACTCCAGGACCAAGTTCCCTATTCGGGCAAAGATCTCTTAGGGTGGCTTATGCATTGCTATGGGCTCGAGCTTGGCTTGCCCTTTCGCCCCCGTCACGTTTAGGGACGCCTTGTGCATCCCAAGTCGGAGACTAGTTTCAGGGAGATTCAATTTTCTCGAAGATTGATTTTAGGTCTAGGTACTATCAGTTGAAGGTGAAGGATGTCGATGTTATGAAGACGACTTTTAGGACTCGTTAAGGGCATTTCAAGTTTCTTGTCATGCCATTTGGGTTGACGAATGCACCTGCCGCATTTATGGACATGATGAACCGTGTATTCCATTCCTATCAGGATTGGTTCGTTGGGGTTTTCATAGATGATATATTGGCCTATTCTCGATTGGATGATGAGCACGACAGGCATTTGAGAGTGGTTCTTCATGTTTTAGGAGAGATGTAGTTGTATGCTAAATTGAGCAAGTGTGAGTTATGGCTTCATGAGGTGGTTTTTCTTGGTCAAGTTATTTTAGATTGGAAGCCGTTAAGGACTGTGTCAGAGGTTAGGAGTTTCTTGGGCTTAGTTGGTTACTATCGTCATTTCGTAGAGGGTTTTTTAAGTATTACTGCTCCGTTGACAAAGTTGCTTCAGAAGAACTCTGCCCTTGAGTGGATTGATGAAAGGCAGAAGAGTTTTGAGAAGCTGAAGTTAGTTTTAACTGAAGCGGCAGCACATTATGGAAAATAACACATTTAATCATATATCTTTCTCATATGAATCTCATATCATCATTTAAACTCAAATTCACCTTTCATTCATATGGCATCTGCCAATTTCACATATGTAACTTTATAAATCACATCTTATTCATTTGTTCATGTTTCATTTGCACATTTTCATATTTCATTTCCATATATATCACGTAACATTCTTTGCACATACATTTACCTTTCATTTTCAAACATTGTATACATTTCAACGTACCTGAATCGGAATGTCATTCACTTAATCATTTATTTCTCGGAATGCCCGTTGAACCGTTCGAAATCAATAAGGATACTCGGATAACTCAGAAAGCTCGTACAATGCCAACATCCCAGACGTGGTCTTACATGTAATCAAATATCGATGCCACTGTCTCAGACAGGGTCTTACACGAAATCAGATACGATGCTAATGTCCCAGACATGGTCTTACATGTAATTCTCAAATTGATGCCAACGTTCTAGACGTGGTCTTACACGATAACACATATCGGAATCCTATGTCACGACATATGTATCCTAACTATTCTTATGGTTCGTACGGGGCTTTTCAGACGTCGTCACATTATCGAAACTTTCTCTTATTCATATATTCTGCTTCTCGAACAATTCAATATCATAATAACATATATATAACTTATTCAAAATACATATATTTGCATTACCATTCGACATTGAATTCAATCACACAAATAATATGCATTTACAACATGATTTTGTAACGTCTATTAAAACACAAACTTACCTCGTTCGCAGTAACAACAAATTAAGTCGACTAATCCAATACTTTGACTTTCCCTCGATCTAGATCCGAATTCCGCTTTTTCCAATCAAATTAATATCAAAATTAACTTACTTATTCAACATTTCATTCAATTTCATCCAAGAAGACATAATTTGGACATTTTTCATTTTAACCCCTAACATTTCAGATTTTTATAATTTAGTCCCTATTTCAAAATAACACAAAATATGCAAAATCTCATCAAACCCATGTTAGGCTGAATTTACCTTAGGTCCTTAGCAGCCCATTAATTTCATTTATTTCACATTTAGGCCCCTCAATTCACAAATTTCACAATTTAGTCCTTAAATAACATTTTTATCAAAAATCACTTAATTAAACATAATAATCTATCAACAAAGATTTATTTTTTATCATCAAACAACAAATTCATCATATTATCAACAATGGAAAATCTCAAAATCTTCATTAAATCCAAAAATTAAGGTATGGGTTTACTAGTATTCGAAGCAACGATATCAAAAACGTAAAAATTATCAAAAACTGAACAAAGAACATACTCGAATTAAGCTTCCTAGGTGCCGAAACTTAAAGCTTCAACAATGGTGTTATTCTTCTCACATTCGGCCAACAATAAGATGATAATGCATGCCTTGCTTTTAATGTTTTGTTTTTATTTATTTATAATTTAACACATAATTTACCATTTTAACCATTATAAAATAATATAAAAACTATATATTAAAAGCCTAATGCCGTCCACTCAATTTTATAATGGCCAAATTTTGTTTTAAGGACTTCACAATTAATAAACCATAGCAAATTAGTGCTTTAACAATTAGATTGCCACTTTTGCATTTTACGCGATTAAGTCTTTTTTACAAATCAACACTTAAACGATAAAATTTTCATACGAAAATTTCACACATATCAATTCACATACATTAAGCACGAAAAACAATATTAAAATATTATTCTGGCTCAAATTTGTAATCCTAAAACCACTGTTTCGACTAGGGTCTAAATCGGACTGTTACAGGGTCTATATAAAGATTGTAATTGGACATTTGTAAGGTTACTTTACCAACTTTATTGATTTTAATATTTTATGAAATATTCCAGACTTTGTGAGTTTTCAACTCTCATTGTTCTTCGGGATTCAATTTGACTTATCTAGTTTAGCTAGTGGTGTCAAACTTGTTTCTTCTTCGAACTTATCACTCATCCAAGTGTGGCGTTTACCTTTATACTGTTTGGTTCCTATCTCTCTAGATAGCGGGTCACGGTTCTATCCAACTATCCGTCAATCACCTTAAAACTTTTAATAATCTGGTCCTTAATTCCTATTAAGGGTTTATTCTTGTTTTAAGTTTGTTTATATCCATCTTTCCATCATTTTAAACTTGTTTTATCTGCTGCCAAAACAACTATCTTTTTATAACTTAGCAATTTTGTTAAACCAAAACAAGAACTACTTAATTTGACGATCAGGCGTTCAATAACTCAATTACAATCCGTAAGTGGGTTCATTTCATTTGGTATTAGATCTTTTCAAATTAAGTAACTTTTTATCGTTTTCATACTTCTGAGATTGAAAAGAAGTAAAAAAATCGAGTTAAAAAAATCGAGATTGGTGAGAATTTTTGAATTTGGTGAGGTTCATATTCTATTTAATTTTTCTCTTGTTTTCTACTCCTTTGCTGAAACATGCCTCAAAAATTTTTTGAGTTTGAATTCCAAATGTGGGAGAAAGAAATGAGAATGATTTTATGATCTGAATTCCAGCAAATACAAAAAGAGTTAGGTCGTAAAGAAGCAAGATCATCAAGGAATCCATCATCTAATGATTTCTTGAGAAGAGATCCATATTGAGATTCCTATTCATCAAGGAATTCGAGTCAAAATAAAGCAAACCATGAGTTTGAAGCCTTTTGAGGTGACAAGTGAGAAGGCACGAGTAATTTTTCGTATGCACCGAAGCACTCATCTATAGAGGTTCATTTACAAAGGGTTGATTGTGTCTCAAATATAACTCTTCCCCATTTTAGTCCACGCCTATCTTGTCATGAAAGATTGAGACAAAAGGAACTTGAAAGAAAAGAGAGACAAGAGTTTTTAATGAGAGAAAATGAGCCAAAAATGAAAGAAATTGAAAGAAAAAGAGAGCTTGAACGAAAAAAGAAAGAAAAAGATTGTGAGCAAGAAAAGAATTTTGAAAAAGAGTTCGAGAGTGAAAGGGAGGAAAACAAGAGAAAAAGACAAGAAAATAAGAAAGATGAATGTTTTAATGAAATTGAAGAAATAAAAGAAAGAGTGGAAAAAGAGAAAGAGCTAGAAAAAGAAATGAGTGAAGAAAATGGTCAACCACAAGGGGGGAATATTTTTGCTAACCGATATTCAAATCTCCCTTTTAATCTTTCTTCATTTTAAGTTTGTAAAGCTTCAACCATTGACAAGCCCCAACTCCATTACCTACCCGTCGAATGATGATTTCAATTGGTTGAAAAGGGTAAGCTGGAAAGTCCAAATGTTTTTGACATTTCCAAAGGTAAGAAAGGTAAGGAACTTATTGAAACCAATCGGAGTGGAACTCTTTAACTCTCGTTGCCAAGCCTGTTCATATTGTTAATCTTAAAAAAATTCTTTACAAAGACTTGTTTAGTTGTTATACATTGATTGGAGTTGTCGAATTTGATTTGAATAGTGACTTGAAGAATTTCTTTCATCATTTGATATGTGTTAAATTGCAAGATAACTTGAGCCTTATTGCTGAATCTATTTTGAAGTTGATTGTTGTATGTGATTCACAATTGACACAAGAAGATTTTAATTTATTCAATTTTGGATGCCATGAGAGTTCTTTAATTTCATGTAAGCAGATTTTACGGATATCATTGTCTATTCGAGGAAATTTTGAAAGTATTGATGGTTTGTACGTACATATGCCTAAATCCTATTTGTGCAGCATGTTTGCATTGTTGCTGAACAAAAGGCTTTCATTGTATTTGAAAATAAGCAAGAAAAACCATGTGTTTAAACCTGGAGCATGTTTTCCCAAGTTATTGATGTTAGACGATGAACAACATAATTTTATTTTGTCTAAACACGTTGGCCAGTTTCATTTGCTCCATGATTTAACACTAGTTTTGAAAATAATATTTTTGAACTCTGATGATGGACAAAGTCAAAATCATCTCTTTGGTTGCAGAAATTATTGTGCTACATTGTGGTTAAGAGAATTTAAGCTTGTCTTGCATTCTCGATTACTTCAAGTTTCTTCTATGTTTCTAGCTATGAAATTTTTGAGTAAGATTGAAGAGGTAAGAGAAAACTTTGTTTTTGATCCCGGAGATTATTGTTCTATATTATTGTTCAAGGGATTCGAGCGACGGAACTTTGTTTTCCAATATTATAACCTTCAAATGCTTTGCTAATCTGATTTGTTGCCATCTATGAAGTTTTTGACTCAATCTGAAAAGGTAAGACCCACTTATAAATTAGACATTGTCATTGGGTTATGCATTCCGTTCTTGAGTAGGATATCGAAAAGTTATTTTGTGTCTGTAATTTATAAAGTCACTAAACTATTCCTTTCTTGTGTAGGTGACAATTTCAAACGGTACCCTTCTAAAAAGGGAGGGTATGCAAATAACCTTCTTTTTTTTCAAACCATTTGTGATTTTCAAAATTCTGGAAGCGACTTTGTCAGGACCATATACATAGGGGTTCGTGAACATGAAAGATTTTTCACAAGCAAATCGCCTTATTTGAGGACAAATTGTTTTCAAGAGGTAGGGTATGATGTGATCTCGGCCGCATCATGTCACGACACAATTCGACGACATTAGAATTGGCCCAAGTGCAAAATGAAGTTTTAATTTCTCAGATTGTTAAGTTGGTTGTTGGAATTATTGAGCAATCATGGAATTACGATTCAAGCATGCCATGCAACCTACTTCCAACTCAATTATAGCTCAATATTAGTTTGTTTTAGCTTAAAGTTTATTTGCTGTAACAAAAGAGCTAATTCGGTTCTAGCTAGTTACTTAGTCAGTCAAATTTAAGTTTCATAATTATTTCATGGTTTTAACATTAATAATCTGAGCTTTAAATAAGTCCTAATTTGAACATTTTAAATATGTTTTAAACTTATTAATTCTGTCCAATTTCATACAGCTTTATTATTTGTTTTAATTAGGACGACATGTTTATTCCTGATCTATTAAATATGTTCTTGTTTGGACATAATTAATACATGTTAAGAAGTCAGCTTTCTTAAATGTGTATTAGTCTATTACATCTTTATTTGTGTGATTAATCAAGTGTTTATTGTGTCTTTTCAGGTTGTCTCAAGGTTCGGCTGAACATTCATGTATGTTCAGATTCATTGGAGTCATTTAATTAAGACATGAACCAGGATGTGCATGCATATAGAGCTGCTGTTTGCTCTCTCTCAAGCATCTCTTCATGGCTGAGCATGCATTGTATGCCCAAGGGGGGAAAGTAACTATTTGGCTAATATATGAACAAATCAAGGGTTATGTGCTTTATAAATTCGGCCATTGAAGTGTGTCCTACATGCATCGAATAGGGGAATGAACTATCAAGATCCATGACAACAATTCATGCACTCAAAGCCATTAATACGTCTCATAAATTGGAGGTGTATGGTTCATGCAAGAGACATTCGACCAAGGGGGATGGATATGAATTAAAGATGCACAATTCATGGAACAAGGAGCTTTCTTATTGGTTACGCATGCATAAATGGTTTTGGGAAAGAACATGTTTATTTAGCCATACATGAACTCACAATATTCATGAACAAAATTTTAATGATTTTGTGTGAACATGTTTAAGGCTAGTGTGAACTCCTTTAGTGCCGAATCTAATTAGTCATCTTAGGGTCTATATAAAGATTGTAATTAGACATATGTAAGGTTGCTTTTACCAACTTTATTGATTTTAATATTTTATGAAATATTTCAGACTTTGTGAGTTTTCAACTCTCATTGTTCTTCGGGATTCAATTTGACTTATCTAGTTTATCCTAGTGTGGCATTCACCTTTATACCGTTTGGTTCATATCTCTCTAGATAGCGGGTCACGGTTCTATCTAGCTATCCGTCAATCACCTTAAAACGTTTAAGAATCGGGTTCTTAATATCTATTAAGGGTTTATTCTTGTTTTAAGTTTGTTTATATCCATCTTTCCATCATTTTAACCTTATTTTATCTGCTGCCAAAACAACTATCTTTTTATAACTTGGCAATTTTGTTAAACCAAAATGAGAACTACTTAATTTGATGATCGGGCATTCAATGACTCAATTACAACCCGTAAGTGAGTTCATATCAGGTTTTAGAAGGCATTTAGGATGAATTAGTTACATCAAACCCCTAATTTTTTATTTATAGAAGTCTTGGTAGCCCAATTTAGGTCTTCGACACATCCTAGGTCTTCATATAAGTTTGATTGCATGGACAAAAATAACCCTAAATTACTTAGGTAGGACATCAACTTGTGTCACGCCATACCCTTGTATGGTACGACACAACACACAAATCCTACCTTATGTCATATGTTTTGTGCTTTGACGCTTCGGGGAGCTTGTGCATCACTCGTCCTTCGCTTCCACGTCAATTGGGTCTTTATATCTTCATCCTACACACTCAATTGAACATATTAGTACTACCTAATGCCTATTGTGTCACAACACTTACAAAATGTGTTAAAAATAATTGTTTTATTAAATTTTAATCCTAAGGCCTAATTACCTAAACCAAAATATAAAATCCTAAATTGCATGGAAAACAAGCCCCTTAAGTGTAGAATTGACTCGAATTGACTAATACATTTGACGACAGGTCACCTTTCAGTTTCAAAGTTTAAGTATTGCTTGAACTTGGTAAGTGTTAGGCCCATAACAGGGCTCGGTAAGGGAGTTGGTCCAAATACGAGTTAAGGTGGAGATTTGTGGGAGAATGCCTCTTATTTTGACCAAACAACATGTGACGTCTCGACGAGCAACACATCTTCGTCCCGACAAAGCGATGGCCACTTCGTCTTGACGAGCAACAAGGCTTCGTCTCGATGATACGACAGTTCCTCACGTCCCGATGACATATCAAGCCACGTCACGACATGCAGTCTAAGTTTTTTGGCTTTTCTCCCAGTTAAACTCTATTTTTAGTTTTTCACTTAAACTCTGGTTATGTAACACCCCGAACCTAACCTAGACGTTATGGCCAAACCTGGAAATGCTACGTAAAACGGTTGAAATTCCAGTTTTCGTAAATTTTATAAAGTGTCATAAATTTTATTAATAAAAAAACCTCGGTTTAGTAAAAACACATCTAACTTTACTTTTTAGTTGAAAATGCTATTTGCTTACATTTTCTAAAACAAATATTCTGCAGCGGTAATTTAGATCGTTGTGTTTTGGAAAAACCAACTTATTTTCTTGAAATCAGTTGTTTTGTAGGAAACAAGCATTTTTGGTAAAATGTTTTTAACAATATCATAAAAAAATAGAAAATAAATCCAAAAAAAAACTAAACTAGTTCAAAATAGTCCAAATATTACAAAACCCTTAAATCTAAATTTAAATGAATCAAATAAAATAAATTTATTATAACCGAGCTCCCGTGGCACCAACCCGCCTAAGTCTGAGGATTAATTGAAAATATCAGACAAATAGAAAGTGAGTTTTCAAAACTCAGTATGTAACAAATAACTCAAACAAATAATTTATATCAGACATATTTAACAAAAACAGAGTCATAAAGAGCAGTACTGATACAAACATATTTTTCCTACCCCCATCCGCTACACACCAACTCCGACCATCCCAACACACCACATGGGGTATGAAACACCCATCTAACCCTACACACCCCTTAGTGTCGATATGACACTTTACAGAATAATTGCAGCTGAGCTGCCAGTTTAGTAGGCAAATTATCGTCATTTTCAGAAACATTTCCTCCATATAGCAAACCCAACCCAAATACAAATACAGATTATAACAAATATCAAACAAGTTTCCAGTACACATGCATAATATAACATATATTGAGTATACATAGCAATTTCTCAGATTTCAAATATACAACAGATAACAGACTTAGTACTAATAGATGGCCAATTTTCATGTTTTATAGCTTACTAGATCACATATGGACCCCACACGAGGCCTATGATAGATCAGAATGACGTTTACGGCCCTAGGGAAAAATTCAAAATTTTGGGCCCACACGCCCATATGGCCTACACAGCCTGGCGCATTACCCAAATAACCCAACACACAGCCTGTCACACAACCGTGTGTCATACACGGCCTGACACATGACCGTGTGGCGTCGACAGTGCAATTTTTTTTTACTTTTGCCCGTTTGTTGTTTTTCGGGTTTCTTATTACACACCTTTATTGCTTCTGATGCAAAAACCTAATAGACTTCCAAAACCTAAACACAACAATTAAACACCAAATTAAATGACTCTCAATCCCGAAGTTAAAACAAAAGAATTCATCATCAAAACTCGAATTGATTCACACCTTCACAAAAACAACAGCCCACCAACAAGTCTAGGACGCTGGGGGATTATTCGCCTCGCCAATTCCAGCTAAAAATCCAAACGGATAATAACAAAACTCACACACCATTTGCACAACACTCGTGTGAGAAAAACCAAACTTAATATCAAAGCTAATTCACTTACAACAAGATTAACACTGAACAACCCTTTCAAAAACTCGCTTGCAATAGAACAAGATTGATAAAATAATGATAGCCACAATTTTGATTAGAACAGAAAAGGGAGCACGAAAAGAGCATTAACGAAGAAGGCACAAAAACAAAAGAACATGAATGGCTGAATGTGAAAGGAACGAAAAAGAAAAAAGAAAGAAATAAAACAAAACAAAAGATAAAAGAAACTAAAGGGTAAGGGGAACGTGCAAAACAATTTAGCTAATCCAACCAACTGATTGGATTTTGATCACTTATCAGATTCTCCCCTTCCCCTAGAGTTATAATTTAACTCAACTAGAAACACTAGCCAACACCACGCATGGAACCAAAATTTATTTTCACATGCTCGCAAAGGGAATTGGACTCATGATCTCAAACACAGAATCAAGGTACTTAACCACTAAAGCAAATACTTAGATATAACGAATTTATCAAATAAAAGATTAGATATTAGGGACGTTACAAGTTAAATTTTAGCCTATAAATAGGCCTTACTTACTCTGGGTTAAAAACAACAAAAATATTTAGATTGAGAGAATTTTGTTCTTTGTTTCAAAGGGTTTTTCCTCTGAGGCTTCGGGATTTCCTTTAATTCTCTCCATCTTCTGCACTCTCCTTTATTTTAGTGAAATCTCCTTTTTTCAATGGTTTTTTTATCCTCATTTGAGGAGTTTTTCCAAAATTAAATTTTGCATGTTCGACCTTTTTTATTCTATTTTATTTACTTGTTCGTTGCATACACGAGTTAATTCCCTTCAAACATGTGCTCATTATTATCATCTGTTGGTCCTTGACCGAGTTTATCATCATCTGAGCTTGAATCTACGTAATTAAAAATATCATGATCTCCTTATTCCATACACTCTTCGAAGTATGAATAATTTCATTTCCACCTATGATTGAAGTTAAGAAATATGTAACATTCTAGTACGATTCACTACAACAAAATAAGCTTTTAGCAGCGTTTTTAGTGGCGTTTAGATAAAAAACACCACAAATATATACCATCAATGGGGCTAACCAAAAAATGCCTCAATAAGTCCTTCTATTGTGGTGTTTGTGGAAATAACGCCGCAAATAGTGCATATTTAGCGGCATTTTTCCCGTAACTGCCGTGAAATTTTTTTAATTCTTATTGAAACAGCGCCTTTTTTGTTCTTAAATACCCAAGAATGGCTGATATCATCTCCCCCAATTCCCTTTTGCCTTTTCTTTAACAGTCTTTTCTTTGCTTGACTAAAATATGCAAACCTTGTTCTTCTATTTTATACCCCAAAATCCTCTCAGTTGCTCTACAGATATATTACCTTCCCCATCCACATTATTTGATTTCCCGAAACCCTAAATACCCACTGGGGTTTCAGCATCAGAAGGTACCTTTTCATGGAAGCCAGAGAATTGTGATGCACCAAAGGGTTAGTTAATGCAGTTCTGAATTTTAACTTTCTCATTTTATACATATCTCTCATTTTTTTCATCGTTTCTAGTTGTGTCAGTCTAATTTCACACTTTGCTACATAGAAAGTTCCTTGGTTATGTATTTAATGTTATGTACGCACCCTACTCCTATCTGATTGGATTTCACTTCTGGCTCTAGACTAGTGATTTGGATGATTAGAAATAGGGAAAAGGTGGGAAAATAGAGAAATAGAGGGAGTATAAACTGAAAACCAGAAGAAACAAAGAACCGGGGGGGGAGAGGGGGGGTTAAGGAGAACAACGGTGGAAGGAAAGAAGTGCACTTGAGAGAGAAAATTTTGGGATAAATTGCCAAATCCATATGGCTTAAAGAAACAATAATTCCAAAAGCTTCTCAGAAGTTTACAACTTAATTTTATATGCCCTATATAAACCCGATATCATTGTGAAATTCCTAATATAACTGCAAATCCGGTAATAATCTTCAAAGGTGGTTCCAACTCAACTTATTAGGAGGCTAAGGGAAGTCACGACTTAACTGGTTCTGTAGGTGTTGAAGTAAACATAATGGATAGAGTATGGAAGCTCATTATTTCTTGTAGAAATGGGCAGAATATCATCATCATTTTGTTTGCAAATGAGGGTATATGTGGCAAGAGAACGTAGATGTGTTTAGTGTTGTACCGTGAAGGCTTATTTAAATGCACTTGTGGGTTTTGGCTGTAGAAAATTTTAAGTGTGGGAGGAAAGTAAACTGATTTTCTTTTTCGGATTCATATATAGACATGAGGCCATAGATTTTCCACTTTCTTCCTAAGTGCTGAGTGATGATATGCTGCGTCTAGTTAGTCTCATTTTTATATATGATACTACTCGTTCATTTTTGTAAATGTCATTGTAATCTATGTTTTTTTTGCCAGTTGCTGAATGTTTTACCAAGGTTGCAGAAACAAAGTTTCCGGTACTAAATTGTGAACTCATTTTCCCAAAGTTCTACCATATTGCAAAATATTTGTAACATCGGTATGTTCTTTATTTATTCTGAAGTAATGTTTCTTGGGCTGCAGATTAAGGTAGAGGAGTTCTTCAATTTGTTTCTTTGGGATAAAGCTGTTAATTTCATTAAATCTTTTCATAGAAGGTGTGGAGATAAAGGTAATCTGCTCTGAACTTTCAAGAATTGTGTAATTTCCAATTATGCCTTTTAATTTATGTTTGTGTTCAATTTTTTTATTATATCAAGTCATAAAAGTGATCTTTTTTGTACATATGCCTTTATGCTTAATAAATTGTTATGTTTTACAGAATTTAAGTGCTCTTCATGGTGCCCTCATGACAAATTTGGACATGTCCGTGATGTGTCATTTCAACACCCAATAAAAATTTACTTTGGTAGTAGTCTTTTTTTCTTCCTGGAGTTATTATTTTATGCTGAGATTAGCATCATTTCTTATACTTGTTGTAATTAATTAAAAAATTTTGAAATAAGAAGAAAAATCTTAATGCCATAAAAAGCTTATTTTTCTTTGTTCTTTTGATGGATTTAGTTGTGGTTTAAGTATCGAGTCAGTTTAATGCTGCCTTGACTGTGTTCCTTTTGGTGTTAACTGTTTTTGTTTTGATCAAGGTGCAAAATTTGGTAGCTGCCAGGAGGCCCAGAAATTTCGAATTTACAGAAATAGGTTTATTGTATTTTATGGTGCCTTATATGCTATTATATAGTTGAAGGCACTGTTTATTTGTTATTGTTATTTCTCATTTAAGAGGATGCATCATTGGAATGAACCATTTTCTCTTGATACCTTTGGTAGTCCAAAACAACAAATGAAATTTAACATGTGTAGGACTAAGTATATTATAAAAATAGAGCCATTCGTATGTCTATAGTTTTAGTTAATGGGAAATATTATTGAAGTTGCAGTTGTTGATGCACTGAACTATCAAAATATTGTTGTTTTTGGTTCATATGCTAAAACCAAAGTTTTATCTTAGTAGTTTTCTACCCTTATATTTCACCAAGTAGTTTATTATTCCATGCCTTTAAACACAATGCTCAAACTAGGAATAGGCATTACCTTATAATTCTTTGAGTTGGCTGCATTTTTGTTTACTCCTTTAGATCTTCTATATTATTTTTATTCTTGTATATATTCTGACAGTACCACTTTTACTTTGGACAGTCACTTGGTTATAGAGACATCACAAGATATCAGTGATGTATCTGTGCAAAATTCGGATAAAACCGAAAAAATTCGGTTAATCGACTGAATTCGGTTAATCGGTCGGTTAACCGAAGTTTTTTGGTTGGGGATCGATTAATTATTTTTTGATTTTTTAATTAACGGTTAATTCGGTTCGAAACCGGTCGGTTAACTAAATTTTTTCGGTTTAATTGAAAAAATTAATAAATAAAATTATAATATATAAATAGGCCCACTATTCACCTAAATCCAATCCAAACCCAAGTATCCAACCCAACCTAATTACCCAATCCAACCCAATCATAAAAATTACAAATAATTTAATAAATAAAAATAATTTAAAAAATAATATATAAATAGGCACATGTTTTTTCTTTTTGTAGGTTTAATGCAAATGGAGATCTTTTGGAGAGAAGAAATGGATACAAATGGAGAATATTAAAGACTTACATTTCAATTATGTGTTAATTTCAAGATTTATGTAATGTTTTTAATTATGTAGTGATTTAAAGACTTATGTAATATTTTTAATTATGTAGTGATTTAATTCGGTTAATTCGGGTAATTCGATTAATTTTTAACCAAAAATAAAAAATATATAATTTTCGGTTAATTCGGTTAACTGACCGAATTAATTGAAAAAATTTTGGTTTGGTTAATTTTTTTAAAAAAATTTCGGTTCGATTAACCATTAAAAATTTTGAAAAATTAATTAATTCGATTAATGTTATTTTGGGTCGGTTAATCGACTGAACACCTATTATATGGAGATTATTTCCGTGTAGAGGTACAAGCTAGACCTGAGCTCCCTTGAAATGCGTTAACGTGTAAAGTGCTCTTCTGCTCTCCATTCCCTAGTTTGCCAGTATTATGGGTCAGAATTTTCAGAAAGAGAGGAAAATTATATTTTAGCCCTTCAAGTTGAGTACTAAATACAAAAGCATGATGTTGTGTCCACATTTTCTTGGTGTATGTTCATGCAATATATGTTGGAGACAAATTTGTCCATTGCATTTCAAGAAGTTTACATTTTGAGCTGAAATGGAATTAAATTATTTGATCGTTATAACTGCTTGGGATTCAATAAATTTAAATAATATGAATTAATATATATTAATGTCAATTTTCTTATCATTTATTTATTATGTTTTTTTTTATTGAAAAAGTGAATTGGATCTTACAAAAGAAGTATTTGATAGGCTCATTTGAACTGCCTAATCAAACAACTCCATTTTAAGTGCTCTTTAATTGCATTTGTAAGTACCTCTTATTACTTACATGTTTTAATTTAATACAACGTTTTTTTAGATAAATTCATGTTAATGATTTAAATTAAGGCATAATATTTTACCTATCGAACACAAATAATGTGAAAATTTATATTATATAATTAATATAATGTTAGTGATTTGAATTAATAGTTTACAAAATTCCTGTAAGAACGAGAACCTAAATTATTTTCAAATAAAAACCAGCTTTCTTTACCAAAAACAAATCAATCCATAACCATATTTAAAAAAAAACAAAACAAAAGTTTTAGTGTTCTAGCTATCTGTTCAATTTAGGATTAGTTTTTTAATTATTTAATAGTGGGCATCTTCAACTTTATCTTATTAGGTTGAAAGTTAATGAGTTAAGGAAGTTACAATTTCGGTTTAATATAATATTTGGTATTTAAATTCAATCCATATTTTAAAAAAAGTACTTATGGACTTTACCCTAATCTTTAATATTTATGCTACTTGTGATTCTTGTATAGTACCACCTGGATGAAATTAAATTTTGAAATATATAGCGAAAGTCTCAAACTTTTAGATTCAAATTAAATATGTCCATGTATCCTGGTCCCAATTTATTCAACTTTTTTTACTCCGCAACCACTATTCATTTATATTATTAATAATATATTTTATAATGAATAAATAGAAATTGGGTTTGGCGAGACAAATTTAAATTACAAGATAACGAATAAATGGCTATATTTAAAAAGAAAATAATGTGTCATTATGGTGGGGTGAGTATTCGATCGAGTCGGGTCGAATCAAGTTAAAAAATTTCGAGTTAGTTGAGTTAACGAATCCTATTTTAGCAACTGAATTCAATTTGAATTTTTTTCGAATCGAGTCAAAAAATTTCGAGTCGAATCGAGTCGAATTAACGAATCTTATTATTTATACTCAATGTTCCGTTTACATGGACCGATTATTTTACAAGTAGACGAAGTACAAGCTTTTAGATTAATTTTGAGTAAAGGAAAAAAGGAGAGTGGGGGGATTTGGGAAGGAAAGTAAGACTAATGGGTAAGCATTTATCAAAACAACGTAGTTTTGCCTTTTAACTTGATAGTTTTGACTTTTAAATTTAGAAAAGGTAAACATTTATCAAAATGACGTAGTTTTATCTTTTTTTTTATTTGGATTTTCAGATAACTCGAATTAGGGGTGAGCGTTCGATTGAATCGAGTGAAACCGTTTGAGTTAAATTAGAAAAATTAATAATGTTAAATTAAAATCTGGTACAATATAACTATTTACATGTTAAAACACAAAAATTTGAAACAATATATATTTGAAAACTTTTTTTAAGTAAAAAAAAGAAGATATTTTAGTATTATAAACATGAATCATTAATCACTTATTTAGATTCTAAAAGTATTATTTTATTAAATTTTTTATATTTTTTTAAAAAATTATAATTTTAAAAAAATATAAATATTAGAATTTCTATAAATATTTTGAATTTTAAAAATTATTTTCAGATTTTGAAAATTACTTTGTTTTTTTTATAATTTTTGTTAAGAGAGACCAATTTGCTTATTTTCAAAATTGACAGAGACAAAAACGGTATTTATACTAATCTGTTATTCAAATTATTCAAGTTATTTGAATTGTAAAAATTTAACTCGACCCGAACTCGAAATCTGAAATTTCTTATTCGAGTTGACTCGAATAATTCGAATAATTCGAATAACTCGATTCGATTAACTCAAAATTATTTTTTTTTTCAATTTTTTCGAATCGAATCGAATTTAGAACACCCTTACATTATGGTCTTAAAACATAGTATTGTTGGCAGCTTAGGAGAGCTCGCTATATTTAATTAACCTATGTTTTGATAATAACGCGAGAATAATGGCAGTTTGTTGTTAATTAAGTTTTAAATATAACTTTTTGTTGTTAATTTCTTGTAAATTCTTTAATAATTATTAACTATAAGTTTAATCGATTTTTTTTGTCTTTTTAAGTATAGTAAGCATAAATGTGATTTATAGAAAATATATATCATATTATAACTTATATAAACATTTAAAGAATATAAAAAAAAAGCAATTTCTAACATTTAAAGAATATAAAAAATATATATCATATCATAACTTATGTAAAACTTTGGATCAAAATATATAAAAATCATAGAAATTAGGCCAACACTATTGCTTTTCCCTACTCTTAATTATTCTTATAAATAAACAACTCACCTGAATTAGTTTACACCCATTAAAATACAATGCATTAAATCTTCAAGGTAAATTTTTTATAGCGAATTTGGAGTATCCAAACGTAATGTAACACCTCAAACCCGGCCTAGACGTTATGGCTGAATCTGGCGATGTCACATGGTAGTGTTTTCCGAAAAAGAGAGTTGTTGTCAAAAAGCTCCTACCTATATAACCTCTTGACAATATCTTATTTTAATTCCAAGACGTCTCGTTCATTTTCAAAACATGATTAATTCTCAAAACGTCACTTATTGTGGAAGCTTTTTAAAACAATTGTGTATTTGAGTGAATTTTGTTAAAACGTTTGGTTCTTTTTGAAAACTCGATTATCCCTACTACTAGCAGTTATAAATCAAAACAATAAAAATCCCAAATTAAAAATATAAATCTAAAGAGGCCATTATTACAGTAAAATATCCTCCAAAATAAATTCAAAATTATAATTAAGTACTAAGTCGAATTAAATAGGTCGTGTGGCTGCCGTTGAGTCCTCCGTCGCACCGATCCTCCTATGTCTAGGGATTACCTGTACAGTCAAATCAGAAGGGTGAGTTTACGAAAACTCAGTGTATAATCCCATATAAAGCAAACAGACAGAAAGTAATCATAGCCTGGGCCTATGCCCTTTTCAGTATCAGTGACAATACCAGTTTGGGCTTTAGCCCATCTCAGCACAAAAGCAATCATGTGTTTGGGTCTTGGCCCATTACAGTAACAGATTATACAGTATACAGGTCCTACCTAGCCAGCCTCTACACTCCATGTGGGGATATAATCAACCCACCCATCCTTACACTCCAAAAAGTATCGAATGCGACATTAGACAGTAGTTTGCAACTGAGCTGCTAGAAAATTAGGCTCGAGGCTTTTCAGTACACTTCCTCCTATCAAAATAAACCCCCAACCCAATGCAATGCAGTATACAAATATGATATACTATAACATAATATCGTGCATGTAATCAGGGCATACAGTATCAAATCAATGGATCATCATCATGCTTATTCATATCAGTCATACAATCATTTCAGTCAATTAGGGGTCTAGGTAAGCTAACCACCCCTACAGTAGGTCTACAGTCGACTCGGGCGACTCGTGCGACTCGTGCAACCTTAACAGTCAAATAGTAAAAATGGGCCTACATGCCCATGTTGTATGCCCATGGTCGTGTGGACCATACAGCCTGGCCCAATATTCTCACACACCTGTGTGGTTCATCTGTGTGGGGCCCACACGGCTCAATTCGGCTCGGCCCATGAATCACACATGGCCAACCTTGTTGATCACACGTCTGTATTCGGTCACACGGCTCTTGTCGACCTTCATCTATTCCGGGTGATCGTACGCCCGTATGGCGTCGACCTTCATCTATTTCGACTATTGTCGAATTCGAATTCTGGGGTTACGTTTACATACCTGGTTTTTATTTGCTGAGAAAACTACCCCAAGTCTTTGAAACCTACACTTGACTGAACAATCACTGATTATTCACTTAAACATTTACTCAATCAAATACACATAAGTTGACCAAGCGTTAAACTCACAACAACATTACCTTTGATCGAGTAAAGAGGGAGGTTTCTCCCACTTAAGATGTCAATCAGAGACCTCCAGCCCTTTGGTCAACTCCTAATCAACCAACAGAAAATCCCCTTAAACCACTTAACCAAACAAAAGTTAATCAAGAAGTAGAAACATAACTTACCGTACCACGAAAACGTACGCTTACTCACGGAACGAATGAACACAAAGAAGCAAATAGGAAAATAAAATAGGTGAGAGGGGAAAAAACTTTTTATAGAAATTTTGGCAGCAATTTGGCAGCAAAGAGAGAATAAATTCAAAACATCAAAAGATTAGGAGAAATCGAGATTTGGGAAAAGAAACAATTATCATTCGGCTTGGGAAGAAAAAAAAAGAATAAAAGATGAAAACAGAGAGAAAAACCAAAAGCAGAAACGACAAAGCTATCACAAAATTGAGGAATGAGAGAGGGTAGCCAAAATTGCCACTACTAGTTTCGGTTCTATCCAAACTCCTCCATCCAAATCTCCACAAAACACTCCCCTCAATTCCCAAATCCCTTAACAACCGAAATTCCCTTAACATCCTCCTAAAAATCAGCTACAACAATCCTAAACTCCTTAAATACTCAAAATTTTACCACATTTCAAACTTTTTCACGGCACATGTACAAAAAAATCCCCCTTGCACGTACAAAGATTCGAACTTAAGACCCCTAGCACTCCAACACACCACTTAACCACCAGACCAGCAGGCTCATTCTGACAAAAATTTTCCCAAGCGAAGGCTTGAACTTGGGACCTTCGAAACACTCCCAGAACACATAATCACTAAAGCTGACAGATATTTGTGTCACAAACATACGGAAAAATATATAAGAAATTTTAGGGCGTTACAACTCTACCTCACTAAAAGAAAATTTCGACCTCGAAATTTTACCTGATCAGAACAGATGGGAATACTGCTGACGCATTGCATCCTCAGGCTCCCACGTAGCCTCCTCGGTGCTATGATTACGCCAGAGAACTTTAACCAGTGGAATAGACTTCCTCCTTAGAACTTTTACATCACGATCCAGTATCTGAACCGACTCTTCCTCGAAAGTCAGATCTGGTCTAAGCTCAATCTCCACCACTGGAAAAATATGCATGGGATTAGAGCGGTAGTGCCTTAACATAGAGATGTGGAACACGTCATGAATCCGATCCAATTCCGAAGGTAACTCTAACTGGTAAGCAACTGGTCCTACTCGCTTAAGCACTCGGTAATGTCCTATAAATCTAAGGCTCAACTTGCCCTTGCGACCAAATCTCAGTACCTTCTTTCACAGTGAGACCTTGAGAAAAACGAAGTCCCCCATCGAATACTCAATCTCTCGACGCTTCAGATCCGCATAGGACTTCTATCTGTCTGATGTCGCCTTTAGTCGGTCTCGAATCAACCTAAATTTATCTTTGGTATCAGAAACTAGTTCAGGGCCCAGAACACGCCGCTCGCCCAACTCAGTCCATCATGAAGGTGTGCGACACCTACGATCATATAGTACCTCGTAGGGTGTCATCTGCATGCTAGATTGATAGCTGTTGTTATAAGAAAATTCTGCTAGCGGCAGGTAATCCTCCCAACTGCCTCGGAAGTCAATCACACAACTTCTCAACATATCCTCTAGTATCTGAATCACCCTTTCTGACCGACCATCAGTCTGAGGATGGAACACAATACTAAACTCCAATCTTGTACCCAGAGCTTCATGTAGCTTCTTCCGGAACAAAGACGTGAAGCGAGGATCCCTATCATATATTATTGAAACCGGTACCCCATGTAGTCTCACTATCTCAGACACATACAATTTAGCCAGCTTCTACAGAGAGTGGTCAGTACGAACCGGTATGAAGTGGGTGGATTTGGTCAATCGATTCACGATGACCTACACGGAATCCTTTTTAGTGGGTGTGAGGGGTAACCCACTAATGAAATCCATAGTTACACGCTTCCACTTCCAAAGTGAAATCTTAACTGGCTGCAACAATCCCAAAGGTAACTGTTGTTCAACCTTAACCTGTTGGCATGTTAGACACATAGCCACAAATTCGGTAACCTCTCACTTAAGACCTGGCCACCAGTATAACTCATGAAGGTTACGGTACATCTTATTTATGCCAGGATGCATAGCATAAGGGCTACTATGCATCTCACTCAGTATTGACTGCCTCAACTCAATATCATTCGGTACGCAAATTCTCCCACGGAAACAAAGTACCCCTTCGTTATTCAGTCTAAAATCCACAGTATTCCCACTCTCAATTTGTCAGAAACGAAGACCCAAAGACTAGTCCTCTAACTGTTTACCCTTAATCTACTCTATCCAAGTCGATTTAACTTGGAGTTCGGCCAACAGACTACCATCATCAAATAAATTGAGACGAGCAAACATCACCCTCAAATTAGTCACAGCCCTACGGCTCAGTGCGTTAGCCACCATATTAGCCTTACCAGAGTGGTATTCAATTGTACAGTCGTAATCCTTAAGCAGCTCAATCCATCTACACTGCTAAGATTTAGCTCCTTCCGAGTGAGGAGATACTTAAGGCTCTTGTGATCCGTGTAGATGATACACTTTTCACCATATAGGTAATGCCTTTAGATTTTCAATACGAGCACCACTACGACCAACTGTAGGTCATGCATCGGATAATTCACCTCATGAGTCTTAAGCTGATGAGACGCATACGCTACCACCTTACCCTCTTGCATCAACAACACACATCCCAAACCGACATGTGATGCATCGTTGTAGATAGTAAACTCTTTTCCAGACTCTGGCTGTATCAAAACAGGGGCCTCAGTTAATACATTTTTGAGCTTCTCAAAGCTCTCTTGCTGCGCATCAGTCTAGTTAAAGAGCACACCTTTACATAGCAGCTTAGTCAAGGGTGCTGCAATCAGTGAAAAACCCTCTACAAATCATCGATAATACCCTGCCAGTCCCAGAAAACTGCGAATCTCAGATGCAGTCTTAGGCTGTTTCCAATCCAACACTGCCTCAATCTTTTGAGGATCGACCTTAATCCCCTTAGCAGAAACTACATGGCCCAAAAATGTTACTTCCTGTAACCAGAACTTACATTTACTGAACTTGGCGTACAGTTGTTTCTCTCGTAAAATCTGCAGAACCACTCTGAGGTGTTCATCGTACTGATCCTCAGTCTTCGAATACACCAGTATGTCATCAATAAAAACCACCATGAACCGATCCAGATAGGTTTGGAACACTCAGTGCATCAGATCCATGAAAGCTGCTGGTGCATTCGTCAGTCCAAATGGCATCACTAGGAACTCGTAATGACTGTATCGAGTCCTAAATGTTGTCTTGTATACATCAGTCTCCTTAACTCTCAACTGATGATATCCTGATCGAAGGTCAATCTTGGAAAAAACTGAAGCCCTTCGGAACTAATCAAACAGATCATCTATCATCGGTAAAGGATACTTATTCTTGATTGTTAACCTGTTCAATTGTTGATAGTCAATACACATACGCATGAATCCATCATTCTTTTTTACAAACAGAACTGGTGCTCCCTGCAGAGACACACTAGGGCAAATGAACCCACAATCCAGTAGCTCTTGGATCTGAGCCTTAAGCTCTACAAGCTCTTTCGGTACCACTCTTTAGGGAGCGATAGACACCGGAGCTGTACCAGGAATGAGCTCAATCCCGAACTCTACTTCATGATTCGGAGGTAACCCAGGTAGCTCTTCAGGAAAAAATCTGAAAAGTCCTTAACCGTCCCGATATCCTTAATCGAAGAATCCCCAGAATATGAAACAGTAACACTCCTAACCCATATCCGTCGTCGGACTAGGGTTAAGAGGCATTACCGAACAATTCACATCATTATACAAATATTTCATATACATTGATCATGTATCATCATATCACATTATCCCTTAAATAAGTCTATGAGATCTAAAACATGCTTTTAAGAAGGTTCGGGACTAAACTGGTTACACATAAAAATTTTTAAAATTTTAAGAATTTTCTAAGTAATAGACATCACATGCCCGTGTGAAAAGCCGTGTGGACGAATATAGGCCATTTTCCAACCATAAGGGTCAACCCTACACAAGCACAAAATATACCATTTTTAAACACAATAGGCAGCTTAAACATTGTGAATTCATGCATCAAACATTAACCATAATTGCATCAAACATGCCATACCAATTCAACCGTTTTATCTATCATACACAAACTTTTTCCTAACCACAAACATACCAAATCAATATGATTTATTATTTAACCAAACAATCATCATTTAAATTGATTTAACAAGGCATGTAAATCAATGTCTTTTAGACCTAAAATACTTCGTTCCTTTTTCATCATCTCAATTACAACCTAACCTCTCAATACCAATATAAACAAACACATAAATACCATTATTCATCAATCGTAATATCAATTTGGACACTTTCACTAATGCATCAATAACTTTACTAAAGCTTACCATTAGAGGTGCTCATGGGCCGGGCGGCCCAGCTCGGCCTTACGGCCCGCCCGAAATATGGGAGGGTTTGGGTAAAAATATAGGCCCAAAATATGGGCTTGGGCAAAAAAACGAGGCCCGATTAAAAAACGGGTCGGGCTTGGGCACCACTTTTTTGGCCTGGGCCCTGCCCGAATATAATAAATTTTTTTTATTTTTTTATTTTTTTATTTTTAAAATACTTTTAAAATACTTTTTTTAAATTTTTTTAAATTTTAAATTTTTTAAAATACTTTTTTAATTTTTTTTAATTTTAAAATATTTTTAAAATACTTTTTAAAATTTTTGTTTTAATTTTTAAAATAAATTTTTGGTATTTATTTAAAAAACGGGCCGGGCCGGGTCGGGCCCGGGCTTATGAAAATTTTCTCGGGCCAGGCCTGGGCAAAATTCTAGGCCAATATTTCGGGCCAGGCCGAATTTTTTTCTGGGCTCAGCCCGACCCATGAGCACCTCTACTTACCACATAACCACAATCACATACCAATTATAAGGCCATCTACATATCAAACCTCACATTATAAACAAGCCAAATCTCATGGCTCAATACATTTCAATCATATAGGCACCAATAGCCAAAATCACTTATCCACTTAACAAACCAACTAGCCTATACATGTCACTTAACCAAAATTTCAAATCTTTTTAATTACCGAAACCATAACTGTATAGTGTGATGGGATCCCTGATGATTTCCAACCCGAGCGAGCCTTTGGAACACTATAAACATAGAAAAATAACACAAAGTAAGCTATAAAGCTTAGTAAGTTGATATGTAAATAATAAGTAATCTGTTAACCTGCTTTTATCAATCCTCACAACATGTTTTCAAGATAATACAATCAAAATTGCACATAGTTCCACTATTTACTCATGTTTACATCAAGTTGTCTACTCAAGTCATAGGCACTAAATTATTTATATCTTGCGCTACGAAACTCCAAATTAAGATCTTCTTGATTTTCCCGAAACTAGACTCACATATCTTCTTACCATAAAATTTCCAGAATTTTTGGTTTAGCCAATGAGTACAGTTAATTCTTCAAAGTCGTCCTTGTTCTGCTGTCTGACAGTTCCGACCCTTCTTCTCTAAAAATTAATTATCTCTTAGTACGTGATTCAGATGATTTTCCCGTTTGTTTCTCTTGAAAATAGACTCACTAATAATTTTAATCATATAAATTCTAACCCATAATTATTTTTATATAATTTTTAATGATTTTACAAAGTTAGAACAGGAGATTCCAAAATCATTCCGACTTTATCTCACAAAAATTCAAATATCTCATAATAAAAGATTATTTGGCTACATCGTTTCTTCTATGTGAAACTAGACTCAATAAGCTTTAATTTCATGTCTTATTCAACCAATAATGCGATTCCCACAATTTTTAGTGATTTTTCAAAGTTATAAAATTGCTACTATCCAAAACTGTTTTATTGCAAATTTTACTCTTTCATGATTTCTTTCATACATTTCATAAAATTTCGTTTCCAGTTCCATACGTCCTCATAACACATATCATATTTCATCTATACAATTCACATAGATCATATTTTATTTCATTCTCAATCATATAATCATTTACATAGCTAACCTTAGCTTTCACAAGTTTAATCAATTTAATTCTCATATAACATTCAATTCATACTTCCATATAGCCAAATGAGCACATTTTGGTATACAACATATTTAAACACATACCTTTCTCATTTCATATACATGATACGGTATGAACTCACCAATTCACTTTCATTCGATTCGCACATAGGTTCTGTACGTGCCTGTCTTGCTTAACTCGGTCGTACTTTCATTCTCAACTTTCACTTGCTTGTTGATTTATGTCACGAATACCTTGCTTTCATTGTACAATCACTTATAACCATGTTTCATCCACTTTTCCCGTTGAACCATTTGGAATACTAGAGGATACTAGGGGATCTCGTACACATGGTACTGTAACAATATCATATCCCAGATATGGTCTTAGATGTAATCTCGTATCGATGCCAATAGCCTAGCTATGGTCTTACACGAAATCACATATCGATGCCACTGTCCCAGACATGGTCTTACACGAAATCACATCGATGCCAATGTCCCAGACATGGTCTTACACGAATTCTCATATCGATGCCAATGTCCCAAACATGGTCTTACACAAATTCTCATATAGATGCCATATCCCAGATATGGTCTTACATGTAACCTCGGTAACCCTAATGTCATGACATTTGTATTCTATCTATTCCTAAGGTTCAACCAGGACTTTTACTTTGTTGAATCTCCGTCGAACATTTTCAAATCATTGTAATCACAATTAAATTCAATATTTAAACATTTACCATAATTATCTCAATTAAGCATTTAAACATGTATAATTTAATGCTTATTAAACATACGAACTTACCTCATTCGCTAAAACGACGAATTTAGGTCAACTAATTTGATACTTTAATTTTCCCTCGATCTAGATCCCAATTCCTCTTTTCTCATTCTAGAAAACATAAAATTTTACTTATTTAATCATCATTTCATTCAATTTAGCACAATTTACATATTTTGGAAAAATTACATTTTTACCCCTATTATTTCACATTTTTGCAATTTAGTCCTTATTACATAAAATCACAATTTCATGAAATTCAACACAAACCCAAGCTAGTTGAATTTTCCATATGTTACTATCAACCGACATTTTCAATTTATTTCACATTTTAACCACTAAATTTCCACATTTCATAATTTAGTCCAAAATTGACATTTTTCTCAAAAATCACTTTATAAAAGATGAAAATCTAACATCAAATATTCATAATCTATCATAAATCATCAATTTGCTCAAACATTCAATAATGGTAACATGTTAAATCTTTAAGAGTTCCAAATTCAAAGGCGCGAGCTAGCTAGATTACGGAGCAACGATCTCAAAAACGTAAAAATTATAAGAAACTGATAGTTTAAGGGCTTACATGCAAGGAATTTGACTTGCTGAAATTTTCCAGCATCTATGGCTTCTTTTTTGCTTGAACTTTCGGTTGAGGAAGGAAAATAAAGATGAAAGCTTTACGTTTTCTTTATTTATTCACTTAATACCTAATTTACTATATTAACCTTTATAATATTTAAAAATTACAACATTGTCAGACCACTATCATCCACTAACACACTAATGGTCTAATTACCATATAGATACCTCCACTTTAAAGTTCTATAGCTATTTAATACCTTTAGCTTATAGAACACAACTGTTGCACTTTACGCAATTTAGTCTTTTTTACCGAATTAAGCCTTTAAACGGTAAAATTTCTTTACGAAAATTTCACACAATAATTCTATCATGCTGTAAACCATAATAAAATAATAAAATAAATATTTTGACTTTGGATTTGTGGTCCCAAAACCACTGTTCTGATTTAGCTAAAACTAGGTTGTTACAGAAACACTGATGTAGGCCAAATACGCCTCACATCCCTTACGAACCAACTTTTCCGCCCTCAATGCAGAAATCACATTCGACAAGTAATTCTGACATTCCCTAATTACGACTACCTCGCTATCCTCCTCAGTTCTCAGTACAACCCTTTTTGTGGCACAATCTAAGCTCACTCGGTGTTTAACCAACTAGTCCATTCCCAGTATCAAATCAAACTCTCCAAAAGGTAGTTCCATCAGATCAGCCAGAAAAATATCCCCTTGAACCTCTAAAGGAACGCCTCTAAACAACTTATTTACCTTTACTGATTGTCCCAGTGGACTCAGTACAGTCACCTCACTCGCGGTGCTCTCAACCAAGATACCCAAGTTCTCGAACACAGTACAAGTTATATAGGAGTGAGTGGATCCTATATCTATCAGTGCAATATAAGGTACATTATAAATAAAGAATGTACCTGTGATAACGTCCAGAGCATCTCCATCCTCTCGGCAACGTGCAACACAAAATAGAGCCGACTGCCTCACCTCAGTATAACCAACACCTCTGCCCAGTGCTCTCTGATCATGGCCTAACCCATTACCGCCACTGGCCTACACACGACCTCTCGGTGGTGGTACAGTACCAGTACTCAGAGCTTGCATCTGATCCGACCTCCGCGGACACTCTCTAATATGATGCTCTAATGAACCGCACCTCAAACAAGCCCTAATTCTTTTTCCAACACTCGCCTTGATGGCGTCTACCATAGTCAGTACACGATAGCTATCCAGTAGCAGCAATGGGAGCCCCAACTTTGATCGGCCCGTAACAACTCGGTTTTGACCCTAATCAGAATAGTGGTTTTGGGACCACAAATCTGAGTCTTAAAAATATTTTAATATTATTTTCTGTAATTTTTATGTGTGAATTTACTTGTGTGAAAATTTCATGATTTAATTTCGTCGTTTGAGTGTCCGATTAAATAAAAGGATTAAATCGCGTAAAATAAAAATTTTGTGATTATTTTTAGAAGGGTTGAATAGTGAATGTTCTTTTAATATGGAGGTTTTATGTGGCAATTAATCCATTTAAATGCTAGTGGACGGCATTAAGTGATAGTATATAGTTTTTATATTATTAATATTAATTATAAAGGTTATAATTATGTATATTATATTATTATGTTATAATAAAAATATTATAAGCCTCATTTCATTTTTTTTTCTTTCTTCATCTTTATGACCGAAACTAAACAAAAGAAAAAGAAAGAAGAACCTAGCTACATTCGGCCATTTTGAATTTTGATTAAGGTTAGTTCTTTGTTAGATTTTTTATAATTTTTACGTTTTTGATATCGTTGTTTTGTGTTCTTCAAAACCCATGCTTCAATTTTGTGAATTGATGATGATTTTGAAATGTGCCATTGATGGATGTTTGAGTTTTATGATGTTAGTTGATGAAATATGAAATATATGTGTTAGATTAACATGTTTTGTCTTGGGATTTTTGATGAACTTGAGTATTTAGGGCTAAATTGTGAAAATAAATTTTTGAGGGACTAAAATACGAAATAAATGAAATGCATGGACTTGTATGAGTATAATGAAGTTTCGGCCTAACCATAGTATAGTCAAAATTTGAATGTTTTGTGTTTTGTGTAATTCGGACTAAATTGTGAAAAATGTAAAATGTTAGGGGCAAATTTGTAATTTTACATTTATGTGTTTTTGGATTAAATTGAAATTAATAATATTTAAACTAGCTCATTTTGAATATGTTTAGATCAAGAACCAAAGAAATCAGAGCTAGATCGGGGAAAAACCAAAATCGTCGACTAATTATCCGATTTCAATTTTTCACTATCCGAGGTAAGTCTAATAGCAATTTAAATGTTATAAAATTGGAATTTATATAAATATATCTATCATACATTTCGTAAGCTGGAACTAAAAGTATATAAATTGAATAAAACTTAGTGATTTTTTTTCGATGTGATAGCCGAACATAGAAATTGATTTTGGGAGGTTGATATTAATGGTATAAATTACATGTATATTAGCTAAAGTATGCTTTAAGTCCAATGATATGAATCTAATAGTAAAATTTACATGGATATGTAGTTAGAATGTAAGATTTAATTTCTTAAGTTGAATTTAAAGTTATGAATTATATATATAAAGTTTGAATGTATGATATAAGTTCTTTGAGCTGAACATAATATTATGAATTATATATATATGCACATATGGTTCGAATATATATATTTAAAGTTCTTGAGCTGTATTTAATGTATGAATTATATATACATATGTGGTTCAAATATAGGTTACAAAGTTTCTGAGCGGAATTTAATGTATGAATTTTACATACATATGTGGTTAGAATATAGGTTACAAATTCTTTGAGCTGAAATTTAATGTTGTAAATTATACATATGTGGTTCGAATGTTTGTTTGCTATGAAGAATTGAATATAATTCAATTCTTACGGAGATATGGTTATTGAGTAAGACTTATGTAAACATAAAGAATTATACGAAAGATCATCCTTGTATCTGAGATTTTCAGGCTTAATGCCTAGCAGACTTGATGTCGGTGAATTTCTTCAGACTTTATGTCTAGCAGGCTTTGTGCCGGTGAAATGTATCGGGCTTTGTGCCTAGCGGGCTTTGTGATACAAGGTTCTATGTTCTATAAATCTTATGTGAGCAATAGTAAAAGCAAATAAATGTGTTAAGAAAGCTAAATTATTCAGGTATGTGTTAGCCATTTGCTTAATTAGTGTTAAGGTAAGTTGATTATTTTAAATTGATAATAGTTTCAAATGAAATATAGAGTATGAGTTAACCATTTGAATATAAGCATGTTTTGGCATAATGATTTGTTGAAAATTTGGCTTTGCTAAATATTTATGTGTATTTGGCCATCTGGTTTGTTTATATGAAAATACAATGTGATTTTTATTAAAATGTTATATGGTACAAAATATTAGGATATTTGGTTTATTTTAACTTAATGATGGAATAAGTATTAGTATATATATGTATATGAATTTTTGCTTATGACTTACTAAGCTTTAATAGCTTACTGTATGTGTCTTTGTTTACCTCTGTTTTATAGATTTTGGAGTCGCGTTACGAGCTCGGGGATCATCAGCATAGTCTATCACACTATCGACTTCTTTTGGTATTTTGTTAAAGTTTGAACTCGATCTTATGACATGTATAGGCTTGAACATGTTTTTGGTTAGTTTTGGATCATAATATATAAATAGCCATGCGAAAATGGTTTAATTTCCATGTTTGTGTTCGGTTTGGTTTAAAAATGGCTTGTTCATGATCATTTTGTTTAAATTGGGTTTTATGCATTTCTGAATGGGTGCTTGATGTGTTTAATTTTTATGCTTGAATTTGACTACATTTGATCATGATTTGAGCTTACATTTGAATGAGATATTCAAGTTACATGTATGTGATAAATTTGGTTTATGTTAGATATTAAAGTTTTGTGATATAAGTTGAATAAAAATGTGATATTTAGTTATGTGTTTCGGAAATAAGATTAATATTGGATGTTTGTTGAATTAAGATTATGTTATGTGATAATTAGGTATTTAGAAATATTGTATATACATGTGGTGTATTTAAATTATGTTTGATTTGAAAATGTAAGTGATTATATGATTTATGTGACTACATATATGTTCGTTTTAAAATATGGAATAAATCATAAAGAGTTTATGTTAACTTTATGATTTAAAATTTGATTGATTTAAGAAACTTGTTTATGTGTACTTGTAAATTGTTCGGATGTGTGCTTTGTTTAGTAATGCCTTGTAACTCTAATCTGGCGACGGACACGGGTCGGGGTGTTACACGGCCTATCAACTTTGGCCTTTTTCTTAGGCTTCTGAATAGAACACGAGGGCTCTGAATCCTTCTTATTCCTACCTCTCTCTTTGTCACGGTTCTGGCGCTCAGTTCACTTCAGTTCCTCGGTGATCTTCGCCTTATCAACCAGTGCAGCAAAATCTCGCTCCCTCCGTGGAGATATCAAAACCCTCAAATTATCCCCGAGACCATCCTCGAAGCGGACACATCGATCGTACTCAGTCACCACCATACCACGCGTATAGTGGCTCAATCTCAAAAATTCAGCCTCATACTCGACCACTGATCTATCTCCCTGAGTCAGATTCAGGAACTCCCTCCTACGGGCATCCACATAACTGACCCCCACATACTTCTCTTGGAAAGCGGTCTTAAAGAACTCCCATGTCAGTCGATCGGGCTGAGTGCCCTCCTTAATAGTGAGCCACCACTGATATGCCTTATTACGTAACAGCGATACAACACCTTTTAAGTTCTGTAACACCCCAAACCTGACCTAGAAGTTAGGCCCGAATCTGGTTTTTTGAAAACCATGTTTTCATTGAAAACCCTTCTTGAAATTTTAAACTTTTTGCCATTTAAAACTTGTACAAAACCTTAGTTTACGTTTGTTTATTTTCAATCGAGGTTTATTAAAGAAAAGTTGTTACCTTCAAAACCTTATTGTTGCGGAAGCTTAATTTAAACAAATGATTTACGAAAATATGATATTTAAAAAATGAGTTGCGGAAACGTAGTGCTTAAAAATAGTTATTGTTTTGGAAAATCGAGTTCTACTTCTAACAGATAAGAATCACAATCAATAAAATCCCGAAGATAAAATCCAGAAATTTTAGAGGCCTTATTACAACCCAAATCAAAATCAAAGTGCTTTGGTAAATGAGCAAAACAGAATAAAACTTGTGCAGTTGTGTGGCCCTCTCCGAGTCCCTTGCAGATCCAAAACGTCTAACGTTAGGGATTACCTGAAAAGTTAAAAACGGGGTGAGTTTACGAAAACTCAGTGTGTGATCCCTTTATTAAAGAAACAACCAATAAAAAGAAACAGAATCGGTCTAGGCCTCAACCCTTCAATAGTAACAGTACAGTGTGGGCCTTAGCCCAATACAGAATCAGTGTGAGCCTTAGCCCAATACAGAATTAGTGTTGGCCTTAGCCCAATACAGAATTAGTGTTGGCCTTAGCCCAATACAAAATTAGTGTGGGCCTTAGCCTCACACAGTAACAGTGTGGCAATTGGGCCTGAGCCCATATCAAATGGCACATATCACATATATATGGGCCTAAGCCCATTTCAATATCAGAATCAGTATATGCAATGCATAAATACCCATACTAACCCTGCACTCCATCTCCTATCCAACCCTACACTCTTGTGGGGATTAAATCGACCCACCCATCCCTACACTCCTTATGTAGCACCGGTTGCAGCACTAACCAATATTGTAGCAGAGCTGCCAATCACTAAATTGGCTTACAGCCATCGGTGGGTCCACAGTCGTCTCATGCGACCCGTGCGACCCTCACATATCAATCACTTCCTCTAATACAAGATCCCAACCCCATGTAGTATGTCGTGTATGCAGTACGCCATGTTCAGAATTAGTCATATATATATCATAAAACAAGTCAGTCATACACATCTCAATTCCTAGAGGTATAATCGTTATTTTACCCTACGGGGGTATTTCGGTAATTTTACCCATCGAGGGTATTTCGATAATTTTACAACCTTTCCCAAGGTCTACAGTCGCCTCGAGTGCTACAGATAACCTAAATAGTCATAGTAGAGTAAATGGGCCCAAGTGGGCCCAAATGCTCGTGTTGCCCACAAAGCCCAAAATTGCCCTTGGCCATACGATCGTCATGGCCAGCTTATTATTTCCTATCCGTCCAAGAAAATTTTACTCACATAGGGCCCACGGGCTCAGTCCACCCATTTCGGTCTATTTGGCCTAAAAATGGCCTAAGAGACGAGATCGCTTGTGGTGACCTCTGTCGTTGTATCGACTTATCCACACACGCGTTCGTGCACTCATGTGATAGTCGTAACCATGCTTTCGACATTTCAAGATTTCGACATTTGCCGATCTACGATTGAGTGGTGTGTGTACACAC